>NW_026898453.1:0-5427 GCF_033153095.1 Gastrolobium bilobum
ACAAAACCCATAAACTATTCCAAAAGGACTATTGCCCATAGTTTGGTTCAATGATCGCATCTGTGTTCCGTCTTTGGAATTTTTTTTCTGATGTAACAGTAATTCCCATTGCCCCTGACGCTCTCCAATTAAACTTTTATCAAAAGTTAAATCTTTATCTCCATGGAGCATGAGGTTGTTATGCTCGTTGTCCCCAAATTCATAATACTGGGGTAGAACATCATCTTTGTCGTCAGAGATATTAGAATTTCTAATAGCTGATTTTCCACCGAAATCAATATAAGAGATTTCTTCTACCTCTGGATTCTCATCGTCTTGCTCCCAATCATACTTATCATAGATAGGGAACTCGTCATAAATTGGAGCATCCATAACAAGATTCTCACCATCTTGCTCTTCATCATATTCATCATAGATCGGGACCTTCTGGTCTTCTGTCAAGTCTATGATGTCAAAGACCTTTTCGACGGTGTGTGACCCGTCGATAAACTCATCTGTATAGTGGTGCCCTCGAATTCCGGGATCTCAATCTTCACCCCAATATTAGCAAAAAAGGATTGATTTCGAGGTTGACTTCGTCCTCGTCCCTCCTCAATCCAATTCCAGAATGAGTTTTTGCTCATTTCCTCCTCATGAGATGATCTTTCAGATTCCCTTCCTTCATCTGACTCGTCCAACTGTGTTTGGGCAATACTTGTTCGAGCTCATGAATTCGCCTACCATGTTCTGCCAATGTAGCAGCCATTGCTACAATTATGGTGTGTCGCACGTCAATGTGTGGTTGTTTGCCGTCGACGTTAAGGGTGTTAACATGACCTCTGTAAGAACCCGCACCGTTAATTAAGGAATTTAATTAATAAATTATGAGAAATAGGAAATGATTCCATAATTGACCCTAATAATTATTATGAGGCTTTAATAATTATAGTAAGTGAGTAATAATGCTGAAAGTCGCTTTTCGGAAGAAAAGTGCATATACCGGTTCTGCTAGTCGGTATAAATGCGTACCGAAAAAGTATCCCGGAAAATTATAATAAGTGCCTGATAATTACTAGAATAATATGTAGGACTTGTAAAACGAGTTTCAAGTCCAAATAATGAGAACTGGTGCTAGAAACCGGTACTGGCTTTGAAAAGCGCGTACCGGAAAGGTGCTCAGAAAATTATAAGAAAAATATGATAATTCTTGGAAAAATGTGTAGTTTCAGATTCCAAAGTTTGGGATTAAAATGCTAAGCGTAGCAATTAAAGTTAATACTGTGTGTTAATTGGGTAAGTGGCTATAAATACCCTTTTAAGGGCACATAACCCTAGAAAACTGTCTCTATGTGTGGGTTTCTTGTGGTGGCTGATCAGATTTGCTCTGTGTTGGTGCTCTCTTCCCTTGTGTGAGCCTTGTGACCTTCCACCTCCATGATACCTCTTCCTAAACACTTGATCTTGAGGGTGTGAGTCTTGTGAGCAGAAAAGAGTCATCTTTCTGAGTTTATGAGCTGCTGTTTGTGAGGTTCTTGTTCTGAGTTGGAGAGTTTGGAGAAGAGTCATCTTGTTCTTGGTGGTTTAGAGCTCCAAGTAGCTTCCTTGGTGAGGAAAGGACTCATCTTGTTGGTCCATTTTCGTGTACCTGTAGAAACAATACTTGGAAGGGTTGTTGGTGAGCTCCTTGGGTCATTCTTGTTGAGTTTAAGCTTGTGGTATGATCTTCAACCTTGAACTTGAGTTTAAGTGTGTAAAAATGGAACCTTGATGCATGTAAAGGTTAAAAGATGATAACTTAATGTTGGGGTTGGTCAAACACACCTAGAAATGCATGTTTAGGTGTTTAAAATCGGTAAAAACCCAACCTTGGAAGGATATCTTCACGAAATGCAGTTTCTGCATTCTGTCGTGAAATATCCGGATATATGCCCGAGAAGTATCCGGATATGTGATATCCGGATATGGGATTTGGATATCCGGATATTGGATATTCGGATATGGGAATCTGGATATCCGGATATTGTATATCCGGATATGTACAGTGAAATATCCGGATATTGCATATCCGGATATGGTCCCGAGGAATATCCGGATATTCTGGGTTTTCATAGAACAGTAGCTGTGCTGTGTGTACAGTAGGCATTTGGGGGTTTGTGGACCATAGATTGATGAAGTTGAACTTCTGTAATTAATGAACTAAGTCAGAATCAAGTGATTAAGGGCTTATGGCTTGGTATGGAGCCTTAAGACGTAAAACGTAAAGGAAAGGCGTTGTCTTTAAGTTATATGCTTGTGGTGCATTATTATTGATATAGTATTGGTCCATAACAGATTGTGAATCTGCTGTGTTTGGACTTTGAGTTGTGGACTCTTGGCCTTGGGTGTTAGCTTGCAAGGTAAGCTTTCGTGTCCTCGGTTTAGCTATGTTGTGGTTCCACCATGTCCCATGGGGTGTGGTTATATGCATGCTGTGTTACATGCTTTGGATATTTGAAATGCTGTTGAGCTTTATGTGTAATGGCTTTTAATATGCATGTGTTGTTTCATCTTGACGGTGAGCCTGAGTATGTGGCGTCATACGATATGGTGATCCAGGGTGAATGCAAGTGGCGTCTTGCACTAGTGTGGGTATTTGGCGTATGTAAATCCTGCATTTCTCTGACCAGTAGAATAGAATTGACACACATGACATGATTATCTGCTGCATTACACTGTTTTAGAAATGATATTGTTAAACTGCTTTTGAACTTATATTGCACATGTAAGTGAGCTTGGGGTGGAAGATCCTTGAGGACCCCTTGTCTTACTGAGATTTATTGTTTAGAGATCTCACCCCACGTTTGGGGAATGCTTATTTCAGGTTCCGGTAGTATGGTGACTGATGCCTCTGGCGGCAGGAGGCCAGAGCTTAGTTGATGATATTATGTTGTATTGCTGCCATGACTGGATTTGGATGCTGTTTATGTTTTCCGCTATTTATGATTATGTTGTTGTTGAGACTGATGTTGGGCGTGTTGTCTTATTTGAGTGAGCATGGGGATTGTCCATGACACTTTACGTTAGTACTTTAGATTGGAGTTGTATAAACTGTTAGATGGTCCGGTCTACGTTGTTGTAGTTCTGTGACTAGAGCCACACTTTTATTATCTATATTATGAGGTATTTCAGTTAGCTGTTTTATTGCAATTACATACAGGCGATATTTTGAAAATGGATCAAGCTGGTAATGAATAATGACATCATAATTGAAAAGAAAAAGATATTCCGCAATTTTTAATTAAGCGCAGCTTAATACGATATTTATGATAACATTACCGGATATATACGGGGTGTTACATTTATGGTATCAGAGCAATGGTTCGAGGGAAAAGCCTGTATGTATTGCAATAGCTAGGAGGAAGTATTGAAGAGGAGGTCTGCATGTGTGGTTGATGAAACTTCACGGTAGAATGAAATGGCCAAGGGAAGTTGGGTCTTCGGTTGCAGGCAAATTTTGGTTAGTCAAGGATGGTTCAATAGTGTCCAGCCGATGGTAGCTTAGAGGAAGCAATGTGTCATTAGAGAGGGTGTAGGTGGCGGTCATGCAAGCCAAGTTAGGAGTAGCATTTTTGCCACATGGATGCATGCACCAATTTTTCCATATTGGTAATATAACCGAACTAGTATATTACCCGTGCATCGCACATGAGAAAAAATAGAAAAAAATCAAAATTTTTGTCATCTGCCGTGGTTGGTTAATCGCACTACAAACCTTATACTTACAAAAAAATGTGTTGCTATTTTGTTCTATATTTCAGGTGGAAAAAATTACAGCATTGACATAGAACTTTGCAAATATCAACCACAAAAAAAATCTGCTATTTAGAGAGATAATTAATTTTGCATACAACTATATCATAATACACCATGTTAACATAAGACAGGGATATAAAAATAAAAATGCATATAAATCATTGCTAACTATAACATTCATCAACAAAATCAAGGTAACAATAACACCATGCAAAAATGGATTTAAAATATCAGTTTTTACCTATGATATGAAAATGCTATTCATTCAGTGTCATTTCGTAGCAATCATTGGAGGGATGAGTTCAACACTTACAAAATATGTCATTTCTTGTGTGATTTTCGTTCCTTGTGCCTACGATACAGAAGACAAAAACTCATTAAATAAGTAACACTAATATGTTAACACCCAAAAGTCATAGTGTTAGCAAAAAAAAAGAAGATTGGATTAAATTTTTTTAAGGACCAAAAAAAATGTTGTCTGAACGGGATTTATAAAAATGTGTTTGTGGGTCGGCCCTCCGGGCCGAGTCCAGTTTGCCACCTTTAACTATCAGCATGTAAAATGTTTTTATATTTATCCACAAAAAAAGATTTTTATAGTTGCGTCTAGGTTTTTATATTTTATCTCAGAGATGAACTTTCATTTATTACAATCAGATTTATAAAATAATAATAAATAATATTTTTTTGCAAGGATTTGTGTCGTTAGTCTTTGGAATTTCACAAATTTATATTTACAAAAATTGAAATCAGATTTAGTAATTTAATTATAAAAGAAGAAGGATAAAATTTCAGTTGAATTATAAAAATATATTAGCGGGCCGACCCTCCGGGCCGAGCCCAGTTTTCCACTTCTAATTGTCAGCATTTTATATAAATAATTTTTTTTGCAAGGATTAATGTCGTTAGTCTTTGGAGTTTCAAAAATTTGTATTTACAAAAATTGAAATCAGATTTAGTAATTTAATTATAAAAGAAGAAAAATAAAATTTCATTTGAATTATAAAAATATATTGGTGGGCCGGCACTCCGGGCCGATCCCAGTTTTCCACATCTAACTGTCAGCATTTTATATAAATAATTATTTTTTGCAAGTATTTGTGTTAATTACAATCTTGCAATAAAAAAATGAAAGTTTAATTTCTTTCTTATGTACTAAATTAAAATTTTTATTTTTATAGTTCTTAAATTTTAATAATTTTTTTTACAGAATGACAGACGTCATTTTTTATTTATATTTTAAATTTAAAACTTTTTATATTAATTATACATATTTTTTTATATAATTTCTTTCTATTTTAATTTATGATTTTTATATATTTTTTTAATTGGTTATACATGTATATTTAAAATTTTTATGTTAAATATTTTTTAAAAAAATACATGTATATTTAAAATTTTGTTATTTTACAATTTTTTTAATGTTTTTTGTTTTTTTTATGCAGCATTAATAGGGCTAACAATTATCCATGCAAAAAATAGTGGGATATACAACAAAAGAAAAGTAGAGGTCTTTTTTACTCATAATATACAACAACAAAAAAGTTGATTTTTTATTTCGATTTTTAAAAGAAATTTTTATTTATTTAATCCTTTATTTCCAAATCCTTTCCCATTATTCCAATTTGTAATTTAAAATTGAAATCCAAAATTTGA